>NW_024082034.1:268328-281971 GCF_003009895.1 Hyaena hyaena | reverse complement strand
AAAAAAAAAACGTTTAACTCTTAAAAAAAAAAAAAAAGAAACACAGTGTAAGCTTAGGCAAATACTAGGGAAAAGAGCTGCACAAGACAAATGTGACTGCCCCAGGAACCAGGAATGATGGGAAGGGAGGAAAGGGACAAAGTTACAAGCCTTACAGCAACTTAACTTTTAGCATATATGTTTATAAATATAGAAAATAACTTTAAAACGAATGTACCTTGTAGAAATATTTCAGTACACTTAAAAGTGTAAAGAATCAGAAATCAACCAAACATATCCAAGAAGTTAATATTATTTATATTTTTGGTTAATTGTCTTTTTCTTCTGTTTTTCTTCATATGATATAGATGTTTGTATCTTCTTTATTTAGATTATATCATAAGCATTTTCCTTGGCCATTAGCACTCTTACAAACACCATTTTTAATGGCTGGATAATAATGGAGATTATATCTGTATCTCTTTGTACCTGAATCAATATATTGTGGCCATCTTTGTAGATCTAGGTTGCAACTTTTAGTTGCATTTTTAAGATAAATTATTAGAAAGGAAAACTACTGGCTTGAAGATTTTGGGGGTTTTTGCTACATCTTGCTAAACTGCTGTTCAGAAATCCTGAACAAGGGGATACAGCCACCGGCATGGTATGAAAGGATCCATCTCACCCCATACTGGCTAGTGTTGGGATTACTCCTCTCAAAACATCTTTGCCAACCTGCAGGAACTTTTTGTGGTTTACAACTTGCATTTAAGATTACTTGTCGTGTGATTTTTATTCCTTATTAGACACGTGTGTTTCTCCTGTTGTGAACCACCTGTTCCTATTCATTGCTTCTTTGTCTTTTTGTGTATGAACTCTTTTTAACAAGTGCATGAAACGTTTCCCTGTCGGGTCCACACGCACTTCAGAGAGAGGATTCTCCTCCACGTCCTGTACCTCTTGTCCAACTCCAGTGTGGCTGCTGGGAATTCGGTGTGGGTCCCCCCCCCCACCCCCGCCACCACACACACACATTCGGTGTGTACGACCCCCAACATCCACATGAACTGAAGTCTCAACTCAGCTCAGGGACGCTTCTGTCATTTCTCTGGCACTGTACCTCTGCTCTACTTGCTAGCATCACTACTTTATTGTCTCTTGTAATTTTCACATCCTTATCTTTTGCTTGAGTTCTGGAAGAATTCCTCCGACTGTTCTAGTTCTTTGTTTAGTCTCCAGAGATTGCCTCCCTGCGGCCTTGGCTCCACTGAGCACTAATTTGGCAGGAATGTTTAACACCCTGAATGCCATCCACCGTCCTCAGACTACTCCTTTTTCCGACAGATTGATTTTCTGCTGTGATCACATTTTTGTCTTGAATCTCATGGAGAACCAGAGATTCAATAATTTTATCTTAAGCGGAGGGCCCCTTGGCCAGAACCCACGGGCTGGGACCATTTTTACAAGGGCAGTTCCTTTTCATACGATCTGTTACTTTTCTCTGACTGGTTCACTGCCTCCAGAAAGGTCTGTCTGTCCCGTGTGGGCAGGGGGCCCTGTCAGAGTCTGGCTAGGTTCCTGTTTAATTTATGTATTCACAGCAAAAGAATAAAGGCAACATTTAGGTTTATTGTGATTTTTCTTTGCAGCTCAAAAATCCACTTGTACAGTGCAAGGAGGAAGCTATAGGTCAAAGGAAATACCCACTGACAGGGAATTCACCCTTTCTGAGGTTTATTTTTTATCATTTAAGAATGCTAAATATATAATGTAGGAAATCAAATTGACTTTTTTCTTTAAATACTTAGGGGACTGTCCCAAGTCCTTTTTTAAATACTCTGTCTCTGCCACCACTGATTTTGTATTTGACTCTTACATTATCTTTTAATGTAGACTTTGTGTTCCGTAGGGCTGTCCAGAGTCAGTATCATGATCATTTAATCACTTTTTAGAAATCACATTTTAACATCTTATAGAGCTTTCTGAGCACTTGGTTAGTCTTCCAGGTGAACCTTGGGATACTTCTCTCAAGTTAAATAAAGAAAAATAGCCATGGGTGTTTTCCTGGGAAAGCCAATCAATAAGTGACCAGTCCCTGTGAGGACCTGGCCATATTTGCATAAAGTCAAGTCTCTCGGCAGAGGAGTGGGGCTGCTCCCGCATACTCTTCACATTTCTAGTTCAGGTTCGCCCTGGGGACATGTGTCCTTGGTGGTTTCTCTGGTGAATGACTTTTTTCCCTTATGTTTTATATAACAGATAGGTTATGTATGTTTTTATATATGTTATATATTACATGTTTTGTATAGTTATAAATATTTCATGACATAGTATTGCAACTGGTATGTAGGAAACTCTGTGTTTTGGTTTGTTTATTTTTAATCTGGACTACCTTACTGCACGTATTAGTTCGGATGGGTTTTCAAATGCTTCTCTTGGATTTTCTAGGGATACAGTAATACCACCTGCAAATAATGAAAACCAACTCCCCTGTCTATTGTTCTTATTTTTGACTGATGCCATCAAAAAGTAATGGTGGTGAGTAGGCAATCTTTTCTATTTCCTTGCTTCTGTGGGAATGTTTCTGAAGTTTTATGCCATTACATGTCATGCTAGATAAGTATCCTTATAGTTCTAATTTACTAAGAGCTTAAAAAAAATCCCTAAGTATGTGCTGGATTTTATTGAATGACTTTTAAGTGTGTATTGAGATGATGATTTAGGTTCCATAAAAATATATTGTCTTAGTAATGCGATGTATTAATAGATATCTTTATGCTATATTGTCCTTGAATACCTGGGATAAATGCTACCTGGCCATGTTGAATTATTCTTTTATTAGCAATTTGATAACCTACTACTTTATATGGGTATTTTGCATCCCAGTTTATATTGTTAAACACTGGCTGTAATGCCACAGTATTCTTACCCAATTTTCTTTGTTGTAGAAAATGGCTAATGTAGATTGAATTATTGGTCCTAATTCCTCACTCTGTCATTATAGTATTAAACACACCCCTGCCATATCCTCACAAAGGCAGGATGTATTTCCCCACCCCTTGACTTTGGGCTTTGTCATGAGACTCCCTTTGGCTGATGGGATATTAACAGCTTTGAGATGAATGAAAACTCAAAACTTGCTTGCTTGGTGGGACTTGTGATCCTGTGCCTGTGCCATCTACATGAGAAGATTATGTGATATAGTCATGATCCTTCTACTTTCCTAGACCCAGAGTTATTTAAATAAATGAGTGAGAATCTGATAACATATATAGTTCGTGGCACTGAGCTGGTGCTCAGCGATTGTCACTCCCTCCACCCTCCTGTCTGGTGTAGCAGCAGAAGAGGGAATGGTTGCAGGTTGTTTGGAAGATCATCACATTATCTCCCAGTGCATGTGTACTCTTTTGGAACCCAATCACTCCTCCATTAAAAGTCTGTGCCAGGGCGCCTGGGTGGCTCAGTCAGTTAAGCGTCTGACTTAGGCTCAGGTCATGATCTCACGGTTTGTGGGTTCGAGCCCCACTCCGGGCTCTGTGCTGACAGTTAGCTCAGAGCCTGGAGCCTGTTTTGGATTTGGTATCTCCCTCTCTCTCTTTTATAAATAAAAAACCATAAAACAAAGTCTGTGCCCCTTCCCCTAGGACCTGGGTGCGCATTTGTGAATGTTTCACCCAGTGGCAGAAGTGATACTATGTGACTTCTGAGGCTAGGGCATAGAAATGCCATGCACTTTATGACAGACCTTATGGTCTGGGGACGCTTTGGTTTAGCATCCAACTGCCAGGCTGTGAAAGCCCAAACTAGCCTCTGCAGAGAGACTCCACAAGGAAGTGATGAAGCCCCGTGTACGTGTTATGGTCAGCATCCCAGCCAGTACCCAGCATCGACCACCAGATGTGTGAGTGAAGAAGTCTCCAGATGGCTCCCAACCCCAGCTGTCTAGCTGGTCCCAGTCTTTGAGGTCTTCCCGGCAGAGTCCCCAAATATCATGGGGCAGAGACAAACCATCCCCATTGTGCAGTGTCCAAATTCCTGACCCACCAAATTTGTGAGTGTAACAAAATGGTCAATTTACATCATTGAGTCTGGGGTGGTTTGTTACATAGGGACAATAACTGGAACAGGACTGGAGATCCAGAAAGATCAGATCATTTTGCTGTGGTTATACTACCAGGAAATGTCAGGATTGGGAGCAGAGGTAGGCCTGCCTGCACTATTTCTGTGGCACTGTACTGGTGACTGGCACTGAGGTTCAGAGAGCCCAGAGCCAGCCAGAGCTAAGGAGCATACCACTCGGTAGCTCCACCTCTGTGTGAATGTGGCCCCAAACCAGGTCACTGTGGGGGATGATAGACATTCCACCCCCTCTAGAGCCGACCATGTCCCCCAGGAGGACTGGGCTTCTATAAAATGTTACTGCTACTTAAAATGCTAGTGGCCTCACAAACCATGAAGCAAGGCTTAACAGCATTCCAAAGTGTAAAGACTTCATTATTACCACAGAGAATGCTTTGGCACATTTATCCGCACTTTACTAAGAAGTACCATACACATTTAAAACAAAACTACACATGTCTAAACAACTGGGAGAAGCCTTAGAAGATGTTCAGGCTTGGCTGGCTCCTCCTAGTGTCCCCCCTTCCCCCTGGTACACCCCACTTCTGCTCAGAGAAGTCCAGTGTCCCTGAATACATGGGCACAGTCCAACCCTAACCCACTTCATGGACCCTTCTGTCTGTTTTCTTCTTTCTTTGGTGGTGCTGGCTGCAAAACACCTTGGGAAATGAGGCCTTGAAAAGCAAAAATCTTTTAAGAAACATCAGGAGCAAGTGTGCAAGTGCAGTGAGGAATCAAGTACACAAGGAAAGGAAGCCAGAAGGGTGGTAAGCCGGTTGAAAAAAACAAAAACAAAACCAAAAAACCCCGAGGATCTCAATCAAATGGATCTGCACGCTTTTACAAAGAGCTTATTGTGATTAAACTTGGCCTCCAAGCTAAGTCTGGAAAACATGATTTGGAAAACATGAAGCCGTTGAGGCTTTGAGGCCTTTTTGGCATGCTTTTCCTTATTTTCTCCATCAAGTTCTGCCTTTTGGTTTGTTTGTTTGTTTGTTTGTTTCATCAGCCAAATTGCTCCTAGCTCTCACGGTCCCAATGAACTTGAGGCTATTTATTGCTCTGTTCTGTGTGTCGCTGGCCAGAAGTCCCTCTCGATTTCAAAGACCACTAAATGCCTGGATGAAGGAAGCCTTGGGCGGGGAGGGCAGACCTGAGAATTCTGGTTACCCCTAGTCCAGTGGCAGATTTCCGGAAGCGCAGTGGCGGCCACGTGAAGTGGAACCATCTTCCCTCCCTCTCAGAGTGCCCATGGAGTACGAGGCTCTTCTGTCAGTCCTCCTTTTCCCCCACTGTTTTTCTGTGCAGAGGCTTTCTTTCCACCCTCACACTCTTCCTGCACATGACAAGCTCCCTCTGGTCTCCAGAATCCTTCCATGCCTCAGCTTGTCAGTGTGAGCTTTCTCTTTCTTAGGCTTCCAAATGTCCTGCTTTTCTTTGTTGCAACTTCTTAAAAGCCTAGCAAGGTAAGTAACATAGCAGCAATACTTCATAGGGTTTAAACGTCCCTACTGGTCCTGGATAGCAAGGCCTTTTTTATTTCCCCTCTCCTGTCCCATCCTCTACAACTGTCTCCCTGAGGCTGCCCGGCCGGCCATGCCTCCCATGCCTCCCACCTCTGGGAGGGCCGACAAGGTCTCCCATGGGCTGGCTGGCTCCTTGGCACCCTCTGTGCGTTCAGGATATTCTGGACGTCCTTCTTTTGCGTGCCTCTGTCTTCCAACGTTTAACTCCTGGCTGCGTACCTCTGCCTGCTGAGCAGAATGAGTATCCTTTCAGAGTCGGCAGGTTTTAAAAAGAACTCACTGGAACTCCCAAATGCTAGGGTCTCATGGTTCCTCAGAGACGTATTACATTCTCTTTGGACGCCTTACATCCAGCAGGAACTTCATAGGGGAAAACAGGCGGTGGGGCCGGGCTGTAATCAGGCAGTTCTGGCTTGGTGTGGAGTCTGCCGAAGGAGTCATGTGAAGGCAGCACCAAATGCTGCCGTGGGCAGCCCGTGTGTGTGGAATTTCTGCAAAGCAGCCTTGTTTCCCACCGACAAGTGACTAGTCCTGGGCCATTTGCCACAACTGTGTTCTTAAGACAGGCTCTGTAGTGGCAGGAACTTGAGGGCGAGCAGGCAAAGGTGTTTCTGAGTGAGGAGACTCAGCTCTGGGGCTTGCGAGCTGAGTGACCCAGGGGCAAATTACTTAACCTCTTTGTTTCCCAGTCTCTTGACCTGAATCAAATGAGCTAATGTAGGAGACCAAGACTAGGTTGGGGCAAATACATGGTTGCAGAGTATACTAGAAATCTCTACTGAGTTTGAATTTCCCCTCCTATCCCTTGTTTTCATTACAAATGCCATTTCTCCTCTTCTGAAGGCGAGAGGGTGCCTCATGCATTTGTATGAGCTGGCGGCCTGGCAGCACTTTAGGTCAGGTAGTGTACCAGCACCGTACGTTCTGAAATAAATGCTGTGGGAGCCCTGTCCTCATGGGGCGTTCAGTCCTGCGGGAGATGGGCAGTCACCACAGGGTGGTCAATGGACGGGGGAGGTACAAGGAGACCAGGAGAGGCTCTGCGGGGGGAACAGAGTTTCTGGAGGAAGAGGCCTCTATACTGAGTTATGGATAATGCAGAAGGCAGATGGTGACCTAGGGAAAGGTAAAGTCTTATTAATCAAATCAATTCCTTCCACCTGAATTGTATTGAAAAGATACTTTTTTTCAAGTCTTCAGAACAACTGAAGCTTGATGACCCCTTGATTCTGCACTAATATCCTTGCCCATTTCTTCACACGTTTTCAATTTACCTTCATGGTAATTTATGCTCAAGGAAACTACCCAAGATCTGCTAAGGGATTCCATAAAATAGGTCACGGAGTTAAACACTGTGGTGAAACATAGGGCTTAATTTTATGGATAAAATTTAAATTGCTTGGCTGCCTTTTTGCATTATTCGTGTTAAGACCAACGATCACTCGGTGAATGGGAAAGGATCACTGTAGGAATGAGCGAGCCATTTTCCTAATTCTTTAAGCATACCAGGTGGGGGTGTGGGCTTTGCCCTGGAGGTTAAGAGCAGCTGAGTGCGGGAAGAGACCAGAGCAGTGGCCGCTCCCCCAGCTTCCGCAGGAACAAGGAGCCTGAAACTGGAATTTTTCCTAGGACTGACACCGTAGGGGAAGAGGAGGAGGAGAGCGTGTTTAACACCAGCACTTAATCCCTATATTTCTCAAAGTGAGTCCACACTGATTGATGGCCTCGTTAAAAATGCATATTCATGGGGTGCACCTGGCCTGCCCTCTGGCAGTGAGGCATAGGAGCTTAGATTCTTCCCAAGCATCCTGGGTGACTATGAGGCTGAAGATCTGTGGGGGCAGTACAGACCACAGAGGAACCACTCCTTTCCGGTTACACAGGTTCTTTAATTAAGCCAAGGACTGCTTTGCTGTAATGACCAAATCGCCAATGTTATGCATATGGAATAAAAAGATAAACTCAATTGTATCTCAATAAAATGCATTTATTTAGTGACAAAAAGAAGGATGTGGGTTTTTTAGGGAGAGTGTTTTATGGAGTTTAATGCAATTTCATTTTTGAGGTTTGTTTCTAATAATACCCTTAATTTACTTGTTTAATGTATTCATCGGTCAATTCCGATTATGTAAATTGTAGGTAATCTTCTCCATTTGCCGTTATAAGACATAATTTAGAGTTGCAAAGCTAACTAAAAGCTGACCATCTTACCAAGCACTAAAAAATCAGTCCCTCTGGGGGAACATTTTTCCTAAGAGTTTTATTTTTTTCATTCTAATGTTTAGATTAGCGTTTCTCTGGCTATTCTGTGTAATGATTTATTTTATTTCATCTTATTTTATTTTCAATTTTTTTAATGTTTACTTTTGAGAGAGAGCGAGCGAGTGAGCTGAGGAGGGGCAGAGAGAGAGGGAGACACAGACTTCAAAGCAGATTCCAGGCTCTGAGCTATCAGCACAGAGCCTAATGTGGGGCTCAAACCCACAAACCATAAGATCATGACCTGAACCGAAGTTGGACGCTTAACCGACTGAACTACCGAAATGTTCCTGTGTAATGATTTATAGGCACCTACCAGCACCCCCCCTGCCCCACCCAAAAGGGTTCAGGGGTCAGATACACTTTGGAAATATCAGGGTAGACAAAGTAAACAGGTCTAATCGCTGATTGCAGATCCTTTGCGAGCCCCTCATGTGTGGAGGTGCATAGTAACTCTCCCAGAAGGGCACAGAATGGGCAGGGCTTAGTTTCATGGAACATTCTGCTGATAAGCATTCAGAGGACCACACCTTGTAAGATATGTAGTTAACCCCATCGGCAAGTTATGTCAGGGGGATCGGGCTGCATTTATTTAGATGAACTGCTTGTAAGGACCCAGGCCTAGGAGGTGTTTTCCAACTGGGGGTATACATTAGATCATTTGCAGGGAGCTTCCTCAAATACAGACCTCCCACCATGACAGCCAGGTTAAGGTGCTGATGTAAACTGTGGAATCGTAATCTACTTGATCATCACCATCACCGCCACCATCATCAAATCATGATCAGCATTTCTGACTAATGCCACACCCCTACTGCTACCACATTGGGAGTGCCATCACCATCGTGCCAGGACCAAAAAGATCACTACTCTCACCAACACCGTCATCTATCCCTCACCTCCGCCACCACCACACTATGAATGGACACCACTGCCATCAGCACGCCATGACCTACGCTACCACCACCTGTGTGTGCAGCCATCAGCACCACTGCAGCCCCTAGAACTGCTTCAGTGCAGCCACCACCACCACACCCAGGGTGGCCATCATCCTTCCTATGTTTAGACTGGAGAGGAGATGAACACCAGTGTAATTATTTCAGGTGGCGCTCAAAGGTTGGAAGGCTCAATATAATTGCACATATTCGCCCCAAGTTACTATGGCAACCCAATAACCATCAGGTGGAACCAGACAGGGTATCGCAGCAGAATCGTGGGGTCTACAGTCTAGAGGCTAAACAGGATCTCCAACCCAAGGTAGGCGTACCTCAGTTCCCTCTGTGACAAGAGTAAACCAAGTCACGTAGGTCTGCCGTGTCAGCTTATAGGATGGGATGGTTCAGCCCCAATGTGATTTCAGAAATGTGGAAGGTGGACTTCAGCTAGTTTAGGTGTAGTCCCTGGTGCTAGCCATGGGGCAACCATGGAGGGACTTTAAAACCAGCACAAAATGAGGCTGGGTACTGCTTGAGGGCCCAGTCTAGGTAGGGGAGTCACAGGAGAGAAAACCTTAACCATATGTTACAGTTTATGTAATTAAGCTACTTTGAAGTTGTGTTTTATGTATGCACTCTTGTATATACTGTACTTACATAAATTTATATAGTAATTATGATGATGCATGGCATGTACTGAGTGCTTAACAGAGTGCTGGGGACTATGCTGAAGACCTTATATGGGCCATCTCTTTATTTTTTTTTAATGTTTATTTTATTTTTGAGAGAGAGACAGAGTATGAGCAGGGGAGGGGCAAAGGGAGAGGGTGACACAGGATCCAAAGCAGGCTCCAGGCTCTGAGCTGTCAGCCCAGAGCCCAACACAGGGCTTGAACTCATGAATCACAAGATCGCGACCTGAGCTGAAGTCGGACGCTTAACCGACTGAGCCACCCAGGTGCCCCTCTAGGCTATCTCTTTAATTCTCATGACTCCTATATGAAGGAAGTGTGACTGTCAGTCCCATTTTCCTGATGAACAAACTGTGAAGCAGAAGTTAACTGGTCCAGGGTCATAAAGCTAATTAACTGTAGTGCTGGGGTGTGAACCTAGGTAGTCTGGTTCCAGGGACCACGATCTTAACCAAAACTGTACATTGTTGACACGCTGTCTGCACACTGTCTACACATGTAAGCAGCGTATAAACTTCTGCTGTATAGCGGTCATCCTGCATGGGGTGATTTAAGGCATGTTCAAGGGTACTGTTGATGATATGCGATTTGTCTCCTGGGCTAATTTTTGAGAAGAGATTTAAGTCAAATGAAAGAAACACAAAAGGCCACCAAGTGCAAAGTGATTCGGTGCAAAATAGGATGGTGGTGATGACTACCCATGAGGCAAAGTTCTCTTAAGTTCATGTAATAGGTACGCGACGAGGGGCTGTGGACTGCGGGGCACTGGGCAAGGTGATGCCATTCCTCCTGGCTCTCGGTCCACAGCTCATATTGCATGCTGAAGTCCTGAGAAGCCTCAGGAAAAGATATCCTAGGTTCAAATAGCTTAAATTTCCAAGCACTTCACAGTAAGCAAGAGCACTCGAGACAGATTGGGGATGATTCTGAGGCTAGTGTAGAGGGTGCCTGCCAGGGGACTGTCCCTCCTTCCTTCTCACCTGAGTTCTTTCCTTAGACATATTGATAACAGAAAGGAGGGCTCTATGAATGTACCTATTGTTAACTCTTAAAATATATAAACATATGCAAACCTATATGTATATTCTATGCAAATATAAACATACACAGATCTTTTTTTTTTTTTCCATGAAAAGAGAAATAGCATTAAGCTGGGCTCCATTGCCAGTGTCCACAGTGAGGCAAGAACCATGGTCAGGGATGCTATGGCTCCTGTTCTGGGTGGGGGGGCTTGCTGGGCTGAGGCTCTAAATCCCCAACATCATCATCATCACCACCATCGCCATCATCATGCTCATCATCTGCTGCTGTTTAGTAAGTGCCAAAGGTGTGCCAGGCTCTGTGTGGAGTGTTTATGTGGTTTAGAACCCCACAACAGTCTCAAAAGGCAGTTGCCGGGGTGCCTGGGTGACTCTGTCGGTTAAGCGTCCGACTTCAGCTCAGGTCATGATCTCACGGTTCATGGGTTCGAGCCCCATGTCAGGCCCTGTCCTGCCAGCTCAGAGCCTGGAGGCTGTTTTGGATTCTGTGTCTCCCCCTCTCTCTGACCCTCCCCTGTTCACACTGTCTCTCTCTCTCTCAGAAAAAAAAAAAAAAAAATGGCAGTTGCCATCCCTCCCTTGAGGTTGCTTTGCTGGCTTGGCCAACGTTGCGTGGGCTGGAAACGGAGATGCTGGGATGTGAAAGCAGGTTTATTTGTCTGGCTTTGAAGCTTTTGCTTGTTTATGTGTTCTCTGCTTGCTTTAACTATACTAAGTACCTCTTACGTTAAGATTCTTCATCTCTAAAATGGGGGGAGTGGCGTGGTAGAAATAATGCTACCTCATGGGCATGTTTCAGGGCTTAAATAGCAGAATGTATGTAGAAACATTTTGTAAAATGTAAGGAGCCATCCAAATGTAACGTTATTACTATTATTTTGGTTTCATGTGATAAAATTAAACATAACTATTTTGTTTAGCCATTTGGATAATGATTTCAATATAACTTCCCTTGTAATTTTACGTATTTTAAGTTTTTATCTTGAAATAATTTTAGACTCCAGAAAGTTGCAAAGTGCTTACTTAGCAAAGGCAGTCCATGTAGCTGCCATATCCTTCAGCCAGCTTTTGCTAATGTTACCATCTCATGGGACAGCGATCTAAATCACGAAGTGAGCATTAACACTACTCACGAGTCTGGAGACCTTATTCACATTTCCGCTGTATCACCGTTTCCTGGTCTAGAGTCCAGTCCAGGATCTCACACTGTGTGTAACTATCCTGTATCCTTACTGTCCTCTCCTTGCGGGGCCCCCAAATCTTTTATGACCCGGACATGTTAGAAAAGTTCTGGCCAGTGTTTTTATGGGATGCCTCTCAGTTCAGCCTGTCTGATGTTCTCTCCATTAGATCCAGTTTCTGCCCCTCAGCAAGAACACCTCAGAAATGATGTTGTGCCACTTTCCCAGGGTGTAAGACATTGATTTCTCTTGCTTCTGGTGATAACAACTTTGATACTTGATTGAGGTGGTGTCTGTCAGACTTCTCTGCTGTTACTATTTTCCCCTGTGTGTCTGTAAATAAACATCTTTAAAAAAGTGTTTTTTAATTTTTTTTTTTTTTTTTAGAAACAGAGGCAACACGAGCAGGGGAGGGTCAGAGAGAGGGAGACAGAGAATCCAAAGACAGGCTCCAGGCTCTGAGCTGTCAGCACAGAGCCCGAACCCACAAACCGTGAGATCATGACCTGAGCTAAAGTCAGACGCTTAGCTGACTAAGCCATCTTGGCTCCCCGGTAAATAATAAGCATCTTATGGGAAAGTACTTTGAGACAATGCAAATACCCTGTTTCCCATCATACTTCTGCCCACTAATTTTAGCATACGTTGATGATTCCGGTGTGCAACAATCATTGGTGTGATGTTTGCCAAATGGTGATTTTTTTGTTTCTAACATGCCTTCTACAGGATTAATTGGAATTCTCCTGTAAGGAGGAACTGTCCTTTCTCCTGTGTTTATTTATTCATCCAATCATTTATTTATGTCGATATGGATTCGTGGATATTTATTTTATTCTGTGGGGTGTAACCCATTATCGTTATTTATTTTGTTCCTCAAATTATCCCAGATTTGCCCAGCGGAAGCACCTTAAAATTGGCTCCAGTATCCTTCTGACATGCTCCCACCACTTATTAAGCACTTCCTTGCTTTCTGGCACCGTAAGATGTTCAATCCAGGCTCATCTTGTTCTTTCTCTGGCAAGAACAGCTCTGGAATCCAACATTTCTGCAGAAAACCCTGGCTTTTGAAATTGAAGGACAGGATTTAGAAACCAAGGGGGATGGTTGTGCTCACTGCTGCTGAGGTTTTGTGGTTTCCAGGTATCTCTTCGAGGACAGAACTAGGAAATTATATGTTAGACATTATAATTATATATCACATAATTATAGAACACGCACACACGTCCACACACCTCCCTGTATTTCCTTCTATCACCATCCACGCCTAAGTTAAACACCCGAGTTCGGACAGAAGCCTGCAGTTCCAGTCCAGCACCACAAGGTTCATTCCAGCCTCACCTCTTTCCTTACCTCAACTTCTTCAACAGTGAGAAACCTGGCTCTACCATCCGCAGGAATTTACACATCTGCTTGCTCCTAGTGTTTAGGTAAAATAGCTTCAAAACTGCTCCCCTGTACCCCTGTGGAAAACAAATGTTCTGACTAGGGAATAGTACATATGAATGCTTCTTTTCGGTGAGTGCCTCCCGGTATCCAGTCATGCCGCTGCTTTCCCAGTTCCTGAGGTTGATTCTTTGTTTTCTCCCTGCCTCCGGTGTGTTGCATATTCATTTGGAATCAGGTAAAGCTGTTTGTTACTGTTTGTGTTTCATCCCGGGTTCCCCTCTCATCTGGGTGGACTTTTAGTATGTACTTAGTTTTTTGTTTTTTTGGTTTTGTTTTTGGTATGGAATTCCAACGTTCTGAGCCAGACTGTAAAAAGAGGTACACTCAGAGAAGAGTCTCTCTTCCCTCGTCCTGGCTTCTGTTCTGTTCCCAGACCCCAGATCTTTCCATGCTCTTTCCATCCACCAGCTGGAAGGAACCGATTTCATTAGTTTACAAAATCTATTCTTTTTTTTTTTTTTTTTTT